>NW_021635901.1:0-24643 GCF_004799145.2 Neltuma alba | reverse complement strand
TTGGGTTTAATCAATTCCCCCACACTTAGACCTTTGTACTCCTGGACAAAGGCAATACAAAACCAAAGCAAGAGAATAGCATTGATACAAATGGGAACCCTGATGAATTCAAAGTAAGAAAGCAATAGTGCGATTAACCCAACTCTTTAAACAAGCAATCATAGTAATCTAAATTAATAAGAAGGGGTTAAAGTAAGTAGAGTAAAATCAATGCAATAAAATGAGAAAAAGATAAAACACTCAAGATATAAACTGTTTCACTTTACTCACGAAGTAGGGGTAATTTTCTCTCAAATCCACTTAATCAACCACTTAACTATGAGCTTGTTAAAATCCTACCTCTCCACTTTTAATGCATGAATGCAATGATCAAGAGAACTTTTAAGGTATAATGATCGAAAAGGCTAAATGAAATGAATGAAATGATCAAGCACCGAGCATTTCAGAAAAGAGTTCCAACTAACATTTACTCTATTTCTCTTAAGGCACAACTTTGTTCTTCAAACCACTAACGAATTGCCTTATTTCAATACTTTATTCCTTTGGTACCATTTTATTTTTGATCCTCCTTTCTTCGCTTTTCTCAACATTTTCTACTATTTCTTTGCCTTTTTTATTTCTTCTTCCTTTTTTTTAATTCCAAACCCAAGAAGACCAAGTTTAACATATCATAAATGTAATAGTAAAGTGTTGGAAATTTGAATGTACAATACATGCTTTGGTACTTAAGAAAAGATGGAGGCTCAAATGGCTAGCAATAGGTAAAATTGTGAGGGTTTGTGTTTTGGGATATAGTGGTTTAGAAAAGAATGCCTCTATCATGCTCATAACATTAATGCAACTAAGTCTTGATTAAGAATTGGAACAAGTTCTAGAAAGTAGAAGATATAGGTGGATGCAACACACTATGAATGAAAATTAGGCTCAAAGAATCTTCCAACAAGGCTAGATCTTAAATGCTCATGCATAAAGATTAATTGTACTTCAAATTAATCATAATACCTTATCTCAATCAATGTAAAAACAAGCTTAAGGAGTTATGACCAATGAAACCAACCCAATCAGCTTTGAACAAATAGCAATTCTCATGAGTATCAATACAAGTTTATAAACATTTACTAAAGTCCAAGAATACAAAAATTTAGGTGCAAGTTAATTGAAGCAAAGATTTTTAAAAATTTTGACTCAAAATCTTCAAATTAAGTTCAAAAATCAATCAAAATTTTGAATTTTTTTTAGAAAACCATATTTTTCAATAAACACAGAAAAAACATAAACACAATCACCGAATATCAATCCCTCCCCCACACTTAAACTTTACATTGTCCCCAATGTAAAACTCAAGAGCAACCCTAAACAAAGAGAAACCAAAACCAAAAAGGGAGGAAAAGGAAACAAAAACAAACTACTTTTACTACTTAATATGTCCCTTCCCTATACTTATCTCACAAAACAACCAAGATATTCAAAGGATAAGAGTTAAGGAAGGAAAAGGACAACCTTTAGAACGAAATCTCTTCAAACTCTTGTAGGAGAAGTCCTCATCTTGGATGAGAAAAATATATTTCTTCAGTATGTTCCCTTCTCCTACATTGATCTTCTTGGTAGTGCTGATGTGGAGTCTTGCAAGCAAGTAGAACCAACGGCAGTACCATATCCAAAAATAGGAACATAAAGAGAATAAAATGAAATAAAGACATCTTGGAAGTTAATCTCTCCAAGTAACTATCACAACCAAGAAAATCAATAGCACTCCCATCATTAGGAGTCAAATTTTTATTTAATTTTTAAAATACCCAAGCTCATGTGCAGTGGAAGCTAAAGAATCCAACTAATAGTTGTTGGAGTACAGTACCTCACCATCACATTCACAAGAGGTAATGTTCAAAGGGAGAGAAAAGAAAGAAGGAAAAATTCAAGCATACTACTATTTACAATGCAAGATAAATCAAGAGGCAAATCATAAGACAAAACTTGTTGGAAAGACTTATTGATATTTATGATTTTATCAATTAAAACTTTAAAGTCTTTCTCAACAATATTAGATGCTACTAACGCAATGGAATTATCATGAATTTGATTCTTAAGGCAATGATTGTTTTCAAGCAACTCTTCCATAGTGTCACTCAAACAAGGCTCAATATTTCAAAATGCTCACGCTTATCAATAACAGCACTTTCAGTACAAGAGGATCAATCATTAGCAAGTGTAGAGTGAGTATCTGTACCAGATGCTTTAGTGAATAATTCAGCTAAACAAATGGTGTTTTGATCCTCACATTCCACACAAATATGGTTACTCTCATAAGTGTAGGGGAAGAATTCATTCAACATTTCATAATCATCTATAGTACTAGGAAGAGAAGCATATTTATCAATTTCAACATATAAAGAAGTAGAGTCATCAAATTGAGCATTTGCAATTTAACCAATTGAGGGGATTCACAAACAATCTCTTTATCCACCTCACTATCGCTCAATTCAAGAGTTTTATCAGGAAAAATAGTAGGAGAGTCTACTTTATAAGAACAGGATCATTACCAAATAATAGTGGAGACTCTTCTTCATTCTTTGTAGCTTTCTACTTTTTGTGCTTGAGTAGGTCTGCTAGGTGTAGGCATGAGAGGTGGGGAACTTTCCATGCTTGGCGTGGCATTTGACTCTTGGTGTAACATCCCAATTTTGGCCCTAGAAGTACTAGAAATAGCCTGAATGGGATAGGCTACTAGACCCTTTTTAGTAGAGGTCCTAAAGATGAGAAAGAAAGTTAAAGCAGTTTCAGGGACTAAACTGCAAAGTGAAAGTTTTAAGGGGCTAAAGTGTAATCAAAGTTAGAGGCTCCAGTAAAGTCTCAAAGGCCCAGAAAGAGAAAAAAGAGGCCAGATACAGACCAAAGGTTAAGTTAGAAGCCTCAAAGAGATGGTTTTATGAGGTTGAGCCTAAGCAGGGGTAAAACCGTAAATTCAGAAAGTTACAGCCATCTGGGATAAAAATGGAAAGTACTTAGAAAATTCTAAGAAAATCTCAGAAAATGGAAAATAATATTCTAAAGCTCTTTTGTGAAGAGAGATGATGAAAAATACCCCTAAGATAAGTTAAAAGGAATTTATAAGTTTATGGCTCAGTTTGAGATGTAGAGTAGTAGATTTAATTGTTTGAGTCATAAGGAAACCTCAGAAAATTATGGTAAAATGGGGATGTATGATCTAAGAGACTTTAGAAAATTATAAAATTAGTCTCATCCCCAGAAGACCAGCAAAATGGCTTTAAGAATACTTAAAAGCCATTTGTGCTAAAAAAGGGCATTTTAAAGAATGATTTTTAAGTGGGGTGGGGCTATAGGTTGAGTTATGACCTGAGAAAATTCACAGATTTTCTCTAGAATATGAGGAATTTTATGATATTTTTAGATGAATTTTTGGAGCTCTGGATTGAATAAAATGTTCCAGTCAAATATTAAATAATTTTGTCCCCTAAAAGGAGACAAAACCAAAGAAAATATCTAAGGGCATCATGACGATGCCGAGTCAGCAAGCGTAATCATGATACCGACGAGTCATCAAGCGTAATCATGACACCGACGAGTCATCATGCTGAGTCATCAAGCGTAATCATGACACCTACGAGTCATCATGCTGAGTCACCAGAAGATATTTATGGACAACATAAAAATCAGAACGCAGTATGGGAATATTTTAGACAGTCCTTTGTCTACCCGTTATAGTGAAATCTCTACTGCGTGACTCAGTAAGGTCAAGTAGCCTGTCAGCAAAGCTAATTATTTTCATCTTTGCTCCTCTGAGATGGCGCCATATATGTACCTTTTATTGGCCAAAATTTTAAGAAAAAGTTGTCCCGGTGGTACAGGGTAAGTCAGGACCCGAAAAATATCCGTTACGGTGCAAGATTGGCTTGATAAGTGGAGAAAATTAAGGAAATATTTTTACACGAATTTTCCATTTATTTCCTCCCTATTTTAATGCCAAGTTGATGAGTGGGCGTGAAAGGAATTCTTCAAGTTGTTAGAAAAATCTAGAGCAATCAAGAAGAGTATAGAAGAATCTAGAGGGAACTAGAAATCTCTAGAAACATCTACAAGCTTCTTGAAGTCATGACTTACCAAGACACTTGTCATCTTCTTAGGCTATGTTGCTTAAGATGTGTACACGTGGAAAGGGTGGTTGAATGGAGGGCTAAGATCAAGTCTTATGCAAGAAGGGCATATGTGGAATTATGGAAAGTATGAAGCCTATAAATACCCCCCATCCATAGTTCATTTTTGTGCAAGCCCATTTTAAGAGGGGAAACTCTTGCAAAATCAAATCTAGAGAGAGAAAGAGCCATTTTTAGTGAGAGAAAGTCCACCTAAGTTCAAGCTTCAAGATCAAGGTATGTGATGGTTATAGCATCTGATTTTATGCCTATTTCGGATTAGTTAATTTGTGTATCTGATTCTGAAATTTTCATGCTTAAAGTACACTCTGTGAGCTTTAAATCCATAGGTAGAACACTTCATTTGGATATGTATATGATTTATGGTGATTTTTCAAAGTTAGGGTTTGAAATCTGGAAACAGTGTTGAACTTTTGGAAGAGTTTCGAGTTCCGTACAATTCCGGTGCTGTTGGCATAGAATTGGTTCCTGAAACTAATTTTCGTGTTAAATTTAACTTAAGGAGCTTTTAGTGAGACTTTGAACCACTCAATTTGGATTTTTCTAGAATTAATATGAATTTTCAAAGTTGAGCAAAAAGTCTGGAAATTCTGTGTGAACAGTACCCGCGAAGCGTAATTTCCAGATTTGATCTTCTTGAATCTAAGGCCATCTAAAGTGGTCCTAATTGATAAGAAATGGATCTTAAGGATAGAAAATGATGAGATTTATGTTAGAAAAGCTAGAAAGAAAACCCTAAAAGGAAGAGAAAGGGTTGAGGTTCAAGAGAGCTAGTCTTGAACTTTATGTAACCTAGTGGTTCTAATAGATTGTATGATCATTATGATTATGTTTAGGACCTTGGAACATCCAAGAGCATGTTGACCGAAAGCCCTTGTGGTTGGGAAGTCAAGGGAATCAAAAGAAAAGCAAGAGGAAAGCTTGAGGTGCAAGGTAGTGAACTTACCCTTTATGTGCTTGATGTGGTATGCTCATGTGTTGGTTTGTATTTGTTGTTTGAATGATGTTGTGACATGATGATTGTTGCTGGAAATGCTATTTTTAATATGTTTCCTATGGCCATGCATTTTTATACCAAGCATAAAGCATGATGGCATGTCACTAGTTAACTTAAGTTTATGAAAAACTACATACCATACACTAGCATCCATCTTGTGCATGTATGTGGTAATGTTTGCTACTGAGATTCCCCCGAATCTCACCCCTCCGTAAACAACCATTTAGGTCAATCAACGATGGGCAATAATGGCATGAGAAGCAAGAAGAAGTAAGCGGAGAATTATTCTTGTTAATGGATGAAACTGTTGATGAATGTATAATTCTCCTATTTTGTAAACTATGTTATGGATGCCAATGATGCCATGTATTTAATTATAATGTTTATGGCATGAATAGAAATGTATGAGAATGAACGGGAAAGAGTAATCCCAAGTTATGTATGTCAAAGAAATAAAAAGAATTAAAGTAAAGAGTAGTTAAGGGGCAAAACGTAGGTCTTGGGATAGTGAGTTTGTAACTCCAGTTTGACCTAGCAAATGAATGAGTTTAGCCACAATATTTGGCATACTTATAGTACACATCCCAAGATTTAAATGAGAGGTAGATTGCCTTAATTGGACGTGTACACAAGGAGATACGAATTTTCAAAGTTGAGGCACAGAATCTCAAAGTTCCAGATTTTACCAAATGAACAATAATCTTTATTGATTAAACTGTACGAATTGGGTAAGGATAAGCCCAATTGGATATTTTCTCTTAAAGATATTTCAAAGAGCTTCGGTATAATTTTAGAACACCTCAATACGATTTTTGTAGAATTAGTTATGATTTTTCAAAGTTAGACCTGTAATCTGAAATTTAAACAGTGAATAGTAACCCAAGTAATTACGTCAAAATTTTTAATCCACGGGCTTGTGTCGTGATCCGCTTGAACCATAACACTTCCAAACGTGTACTCTGAGGGGCTAAAGGTAGGATGTTTCACTTGGTCATTAAGTTAATGTTCCTCTTCTTCCTCTGACTCATTGCATCATAGGGACATGGAGCTCTTTCTTCTCCTTTTCTCTTCTTTCAAAGCACATAGTTGACAAATTTGATCCAATCCTCATGTCCTCTAATCTTTCTCTTCTTCTTTGGATATCCCAAATAACTCTTTGCTTTAGACAACTCAAAGAAGTGGATCTTTAGAGCGTAACATCCTGACTTTTACATCTAGAAGTACTAGAAATAGCCTAAATTAGACAGGCTACTAGGCCTTTTTTAGCAGAGGTCCCAAAGATGAGAAAGAAAGTCAAAGCAGTTTCAAGGACTAAACCACAAAGTAAAAGTTTTCAAGGGCTAAAGTGTAATCAAAGGCAGAGGCTCCAGTAAAATCTCAAAGGCCTAGAAAGAGAAAAGAGGCTAGAACAAAAGCCGCAAGGTTAGTTGAAATCTCAAAGAGATTGGTGAAAGAGAGCCTTCTGTCGTTCGCCTTGGGGTTCTCAATCAAAATTTAATCCAAGCTATGCAGTATAGTGCAAACTCGGGTCGTTTCACTTTTGGGAGCCTTTATTAATTACCTAAGCTAGACTAAATGCCATGCAATGCAATGAAATGGGGTTTTGGGTTTTTTTAAGACTTAAATGAATGGTGCCTAAACTAAATGCAATGAAAAAAACCTAAGATACTATATTTTGGTGTTTTAAGATAATAATGATGGAATGGAAATGAATGATAGGAAATCTCTTGAAAATGGCTTTGATGGCAATCATAGTTCACTTAAAATATTGGGAGTTTCACAAATCATTAGGTTTTCTTAATAAGAACCTCATTAACTCAATGAGTCCAAAGCTTTCATTAATGAACTCATTAATGAAAGCTTTGTTTAGCTTCCCTAATGTGTAAATTTGGAATGATCATGTAATTGGCTTAATGTAACACACAATCAACTCAGTACCCAAACACAACCATGCAAGATAGGAGAGAATAATAGAGTTACAATAAGCATATATGCAACCACATATATTTAAGCACAAAGTTCAACATCAATCAATCCAAATTACAAATGTAATCATTAACCAATAATTACAGTATCAGTCCCAAGTTCCTAACTAAGAAATTACAACTCCTAGACCTAGAAAGCCATAAATCATAGCTAAAAATTGCAAACTGAAACTAAACTCCCCTTTAAAGCTTGGAAACTCATGCTACTCCACCATCTTCAAGAGTTGATAAACCCTAGCTCTCCATAGCTTCAAGAAAAGCTCCAACTGAAGTGAATCCATTGGCCATGGTAGCTGGGAGTGGAAGGAAATGAGATGGAGTGAAGGAAAGATGAAGGAAATGGATGGGGAAGAAGATGGAGGTGGAGAGGCAAGAAGATGAGAGAATAGAGGTGTTGGAGGTGATGGAATGGAGTGATAGGTCGAAAATAGGGTTTCTAAGGGCTTTTAGGGTCAATTTGGGTCGGATCATATGAGTAGAGGGTCCATTTTTTGCGTTCTGGATCCGAATCTGACGTTACTGATACGAAGAGGTTTGCCGCGGCGAACTCAAAAGTTGGCCGCGGCGAACTATTCCAGAGAGGTATTCTAGTGAGATTTTGAAAGTTGGCCCCGGCGAACTCAAAAGTTGGCCCCGGCGAACTATTTCAGAATAGCCACTGATGCACATTTTCAGACTTTTTGCCACAGCACAGCATTTTCTTGGAAATTCTCATGTTGTGTAATGCTTTGGTCTTCAATCTTGGCTCTAATTCTCAAGTGTCCTACAATAAAAAGCAACAATTTGAAGTATCAATTGTCCTAGAAATCAATTGAATACAATTAATAACCATTATGACAATTTTACCCTCAAAAAGACACTAACTCAAAGTAAGGACTCTTAATCTAAATTAAGCACAATTATCATTAAAAGGAGCCAAAACCTATGATAAAAACCCTTAAAATGATATGAAATAACATAGAATAATTGGGCTAAATCAAATCCCCCACACTTAAACCTTTGTACTCCTGGACAAAGGCAATACAAAACTGAAGCAAGAGAATAGTATTGATACAAATGGGGGGCCCTATGAATTCAAAGTAAGAAAGCAGTAGTGCCATTAACCCAATTCTTCAAACAAGCAATCATAGCGATCTAAGTCAATGAGAAGGGATTAAAGTAGAGTACAGTCAATGCAATGAGAATGAACAGAAAAGAAAACACTCAAGATACAAACTGTTTCACTTACTCACTCACCAAGTTGGGGTAATTCTCTCAAATCCACTTAATCAACCACTTTACCATAAGCTTGTTACAATCCTAGTTCTCTCACTTCTAATGCATGAATGCAATGATCAAGAGGACTTTTAAGGTTATGATAATGGAAAGGGTTAAATGAAATAAGATGAGGTGAAAAGGTATGAATGGTTAAGCACTAAGCATTTTAGAAAAGGTTTCCAACTAATATTTACTCTATTCTCTTAAAGCACAACTTTGTTCTTCAAACCACCAATGAATTGCCTTATTTCAACATTTTATTCTATTGGTACCATTTTATTTTGATCTTTCTTTCTTTGGCTTTTCTCAAGCATTTTCTTCTATTTCTTTGCCTTTTTCTATTTCTCTTTTCTCTGTTTTTTTTATGCAATTCAAAACCCAAGAAGACAAAGTTTAACACATCATGAATAGAATAGTAAAAATGTTGGAAATTTGAATGTATAATGCATCTCTTGGCACTTACGAAAAGATGAAGGCTCAAATGGTTAGCAATAGAGAAAATCATGTGGGCTTGTGTTTGGAATGTAAGGGTTTAGAAAAGAATGCCTCTATCATGCTCATCACATTAATGCAACTAAGTCTTGATTAAGAATTGGAACAAGTTCTAGAAAGTGGAAAATATAAGCGGATGCAACTTACTATGAATGAAAATTAGGCTCAAAGAATCTTCCAACAAGGCTAAATCTCAAATGCTCATACACAAAGATTAATTGTACTCCAGATTAATCACAATGCATTAACTCAATCAATATAAAAGCAAGCTTGAAGAATTGTGACCAATGAAACTAAAACAATCAACTTTGAACAAATAGCAATTCTCATGAGTATCAATACAAGTTCATATACATTTACCAAAGTCCAAGAATACACAAATTCAAGTGTAAGTTACTTGAAGCAAAAATTTTCAAAAATTTTAACTCAAAAATCTGAAGGGTATTGAAAGACGACGCGCAGCGGAAAAACAACTCGAAATTTTAAGACTTTCAATCCCTTTCCCGGATCTGCCGATTGCGTTTAAGTCAGGTAGTAAGAAGCATTACCTTCAGGCGTTCGATTTCCTGGTGACTCGATGATTCGGCCGTTCAGGATGCTTCTGCTCGCCTCCTTTGTCGTTCGAAGTCGACAACTCCGGTCGGCTTCCTCTACCGGTATCCACACGAGTAGCCCTCAACCTTGAACGGCGTGCTAGCGCCTATGTCCGCCTAGGGTTTTAGAAATCCGTCCTCTCTCCTCTCTTAGGCCGTCTCTTATCTGTCAGTTCTCTCACTCTTAAACCCTAGCTCCTCATATCAAATATATAGGATGCTATATAGGTTTAATTAATAATATTTAATTTCAAAATTAACTCTAAATTAATTCCAAAATTAATACAATATCAAATATTGCCTAATCAGAGAAGAGAACAATTAAATAAATATGGTTTAAATTAAATCCGTCTCACAGATTTAATTCACTTATTTATTTAATAAAGAGATGACGGAATTTATATATTTAATTTATCCTTATAAATTAATATCTCTTATATTTATATATATATACGAATTTATATATATATATATACGTCCACCCTATTTATTCATTGAATCTGGACATATCTTAGATTCAATGAATCTGGACATCATAACTCGTGTTGGGCTATTTTGTGTGCGACCCTGTAGGCCCATATGAAGTTGGCAGTGGGCCATTAACTATAATGACTCACAAGTCATAAGCGGTCTCTAGCAAGACATCACGACTACCCAAAACATATGAGGATCATTGAACGATGCAACCTTTCATACAACCATATCACGTCCCTTTTGTCACACGACATTTTGGTCATGGATGAGGCATGGAGAACGTCATCCTCCTATTCATGACCGTTACTTTCTCGATCCCTGAGTAGTTTGAGTATAGAAACGGAACTACCTTTCCATTATAGTATGGCCATACATTTCTCAGACTCACTCATCGAGGGGCCCAGTAATGTCTCTCTACGAATGTGAGGGACAATTCCATCTTGACCATTCACATTCCTCCGCATGAAAAACCACTAAGCCTGAACATAGTCTTTATGATCACTAGGTCAAAAGTGACTTTTGACTAGGTCAAAGCTAAGCGTTCTCATGTAGGAATCCATGATGATCTCAGGTCAAAGGGCATAGTGACGTGTTTGTTTATATGATGAGAAGCTTATGACTTAACCCATGCAGCTCTCTCATAGCGGGTCGGTCCAACACCTTGTACTCTTACATGTGCCTATGACTTTAATTTATATCTCTATATATCTTTAAAGTCATACTGGTCTTATTTCATCTTTGCTCCCACATAGATGACCGACCAGGGACATTTAGGATAAACCATGAGTTATCCAAGGATAGTCATCACAGTAAACATGCAAATAATATGATAACTTAATTAATAAATTCATAAATTAACAATGTTCAAAACAGAATGATTGGCCCCTAGGGCACAATTTCCAACAAAATCTTCATATTAAGTTCAAAAATCAATCAAAATTTTGAAAATTTTTAGAAAACCAGATTTTTCAATAGACATAGAAAAACACAACACAATCACTGAATATTAATCTCTAATCCCCCACACTTGAACTTTGCATTGTCCCCAATGCAAAACTCAAGTGTAACCCTAAATAAGAGAAACCAAAACCAAAACCAAAAAGGGAGGAAAAGAAAAGAAAAGAAAACAAATTACTTTTACTACTGGCTATGTCCCTCCCCCACACTTATCTCATAAAACAAGCAAATAATTCAAAAGATAAGAGTTAAGGAAGGAAAGGGACAACCTTGAGAACGAAATCTCTTTAAACTCTTGTAGGAGAAGTTCTCATCCCGGATGAGAAACATGCATTTCTTCAATGTGCTCACTTCTCCATCATTGATCTTCCTTAGTAGAGGTGGTGTGGAGTCCTACAAGCAAGTGGAACCAACAGCAGTACCACATCCAGAAATAGAAACATGAAGAGGATAAAAATGAAATAAAGACAGCTTAGAAGTTAATCTCTCCAAGTAACTATCACAACCAAGGAAATCAATAGTACTCCCATCAGTAGGAGTCAAAATTTTATTTAAATTTCTAAAATACCCAAGCTCATGTGAAGTGGAAGCTGAAGAATCCAACTAACAGTTGTTGGAGTACAGTACATCACTATCACATTCACAAGAGGTAGTGTTTGAAGGGGAAGAAAAGAAAGAACAAAACGATTTATGCAAACTACTATTTACAATGCAAGATAAATCAGGAGGTAAATCACAAGATAAAACTTGTTGGAAAGACTCATTAATATTCATGATTTTATCGACTGAAACTTTAAAGCCTTTCTCAACATTATTAGAAGCTATGAACTCATTGGAATTATCATGAATTTGATTCTTAAGGCAATGGTTAGGTTCACATTTTTCCACAAAATCATCTTCTAGGCAATTCACATCAACATCATGCTTTAGCTTTTCAGCACTTTCAATACTAGAAGGTAATGCACACACTTTACCAAAGTTCTGCTTTTGCCACTTAACAAGTATATCATTTTTGTTATCAATGCAATCCATGCATATAGTGTGAGCATTGCAAGAACAAGATAAAGGGTCATTCAAATCAGAATCAGTTTCACTATCCAATCTAGCACTAGAAAGAGAAGCATGTTTTTCACACAAAGAAGCAGTGACAGTGCAAGCAAGATCATTAACTAAACAACTACTATTAGAAGTGTTCAAGTGAGAATTTTCATTTTGGAACATATGAGGGGATTCAACTATGATTTCCTCATCCACCTCATTATCACTCACATCATCAATAACTTCAACAGGAATAGTAGTTCTAGCACAAGGGTCAATCTCCTCAAGAAGAGGAGCAATATTACCTGATGTAAGGCACGAGTCCTTGTGAGTTTGTAGGTGTCCTTGCTTATCTTAGCCTCTTGCATGAGTGAATTTGGACACTTTGATTCATCCTTCCCCATCCCAGATTCAATTTGCGCTATATCACTCAAGAACTTTCCTAATGCACTTTGACATTCTTCTAACTCTTCCTCTGATTCCTTCGAAATTCCAAATATTTCTACCTCTTTAAGTAATCCATGGTAGTATGAATTCAAGCGGTCATAAGCTTCTCTTAAAAATTGTATCTGGTCATTCTTAGGAATAGTGAGAAATGGGTCAGGTTCACTGAATTCATGATCATGAGATTGGGGAAGGGGTTGGTACATAGATTGGGACAAGGGCTGGTGGTGGTAGTCATTTGGTGAAGGAGATGGTTCAAAGGGGGAATTATATGGTGAGAATGGTTCAAGATATGGAGTGGGACATGGATGGAATGACGGTGATGGTTCATGAAATGGTTGGTAAGATGAGGAAGGGTATTGGTGGTAGGGTTCATGTGATGGAATGCTTGGCTCATGATATGGATGATGTGAAGGAAAGTGTTCAAAGTATGGACTGTATGGTGGAGGTGATAGCTCATAATGTTGTCCTAATGGTGGATGTTGGTTTTTGTATGAATGGAATGAAGAGGTATGGTAAGGGGAATGTGGAGGGTCATTCATCCAATCATAGCCATGGTTATGGTGAGGATAGGGATCATGCCCTTGATAAGTCCCACCATGTTCTTCATGATCAAAATGTGCCTGAAGTAGATCCAATTCCTCTTGTATGGCATCAAGCCTTTGAGAAGAATTATCACCCATCAGAGTATTGTCACCTATAAAAGAGGAAAGGTGATCAGATGGACCTAAATAATTATTAAACCAAGCCATAAGAAACTAAACAATCAATTCCCAAAGAGTTTTTAAGAATTTTTTTTTTTAAGAAAGGGGACCCTTCGCCGCGGCGAAAATAAGAGTTTGTCATGGCAAAGCTGTCCAAAGAGGGAGAATGGAGTCTGGTTCAACACACTTCGCCGCGGCGAAACACAAAGTTGGCCGCGGCGAATGTGTCCCGAGAAGGATTCTCACAGAAATCTGATAAGTTGGCCGCGGCGAAATAAGGAGTTGGCCGCAGCGAAGTCTCAGAGACAGTGAGAAAACCAGAACACAACAACAAAAACACAGAGAATGAAAAACAAGAAGAAACTCAATAATGCAATGAATGCTATGAAGGGTATGAAACTATATGCAAAAATTGAAATCAAAATCAGGATCTTTGTTTGATATCTCAAAATTTTTATGCAATGCAAAATCTATTATGCACAATGTAAAAATATAACCCTAGAGGCTCACAAAACCCCAATCAACCAAAGTTGACAATTAACTAGCCTAAGGAACCAACTTAATGGCTCCCCGGCAACGGCGCCACTTGAAAGAGAGCCTTTCTGTCATTCGCCTTGGGGTTCTCAATCAAAATTTAATCCAAGCTATGCAGTATAGTGCAAACTCGGGTCGTTTCACTTTTGGGAGCCTTTATTAATTACCTAAGCTAGACTAAATGCCATGCAATGCAATGAAATGGGGTTTTGGGTTTTTAAGACTTAAATGAATGGTGCCTAAACTAAATGCAATGAAAACAAACCTAAGATACTATATTTTTGGTGTTTTAAGATAATAATGATGGAATGGAAATGAATGATAGGAAATCTCTTGAAAATGGCTTTGATGGCAATCATAGTTCACTTAAAATATTGGGAGTTTCACAAATCATTAGGTTTTCTTAATAAGAACCTCATTAACTCAATGAGTCCAAAGCTTTCATTAATGAACTCATTAATGAAAGCTTTGTTTAGCTTCCCTAATGTGTAAATTTGGAATGATCATGTAATTGGCTTAATGTAACACACAATCAACTCAGTACCCAAACACAACCATGCAAGATAGGAGAGAATAATAAGAGTTACAATAAGCATATATGCAACCACATATATTTAAGCACAAAGTTCAACATCAATCAATCCAAATTACAAATGTAATCATTAACCAATAATTACAGTATCAGTCCCAAGTTCCTAACTAAGAAATTACAACTACTAGACCTAGAAAGCCATAAATCATAGCTAAAAATTGCAAACTGAAACTAAACTCCCCTTTAAAGCTTGGAAACTCATGCTACTCCACCATCTTCAAGAGTTGATAAACCCTAGCTCTCCATAGCTTCAAGAAAAGCTCCAACTGAAGTGAATCCATTGGCCATGGTAGCTGGGAGTGGAAGGAAATGAGATGGAGTGAAGGAAAGATGAAGGAAATGGATGGGGAAGAAGATGGAGGTGGAGAGGCAAGAAGATGAGAGAATAGAGGTGTTGGAGGTGATGGAATGGAGTGATAGGTCGAAAATAGGGTTTCTAAGGGCTTTTAGGGTCAATTTGGGTCGGATCATATGAGTAGAGGGTCCATTTTTGCGTTCTGGATCCGAATCTGACGTTACTGATACGAAGAGGTTCGCCGCGGCGAACTCAAAAGTTGGCCGCGGCGAACTATTCCAGAGAGGTATTCTAGTGAGATTTTGAAAGTTGGCCCCGGCGAACTCAAAAGTTGGCCCCGGCGAACTATTCCAGAATAGCCACTGATGCACATTTTCAGACTTTTTGCCACAGCATAGCATTTTCTTGGAAATTCTCATATTGTGTAATGCTTTGGTCTTCAATCTTGGCTCTAATTCTCAAGTGTCCTACAATAAAAAGCAACAATTTGAAGTATCAATTGTCCTAGAAATCAATTGAATACAATTAATAACCAATTATGACAATTTTACCCTAAAAAAGACACTAACTCAAAGTAAGGACTCTTAATCTAAATTAAGCACAATTATCATTAAAAGGAGCCAAAACCTATGATAAAAACCCTTAAAATGATATGAAATAACATAGAATAATTGGGCTAAATCAGATGGTTTTATGAGGTTGAGCCCAAGTAGGGGCAAAACAATATATTCGGAAAGGTACAAACCAACAGGGGTAAAAATAGAAAGTATACAAAAAATTCCAAAAAAATCCTAAAAAATGAGAAATAATATTCTAAGACTCTTTTATGAAGAGAAATGATGAAAATACCCCTGAGGCAGCTTAAATAGAATTTATAAGATTATGACCAGTAAAAAGTACACAAATTGAGGTAATTATTTAAAATAGCAAGAGACCTCAAAAATGTATACAAAAATGACGTTAAGCAGTTACAAGGTTGTACTAATTTATAAAATTAGTCTCATAGTCAGAAGATCAGTTTAATGGCTTTAATAAAATAAAAAGCCAATTATGCCGATAAAAGGGCATTTTAGTAAATGACTTTTATACAAGGTTTAAAGGAAGTGTTATGGCCTTAGTAAATTAAGAGAAAACTTAGAGATTAAGTTTTGATCTAATGACTAAGATTCAATCTCCCTTCTCTTTCACTAGATTCTTGACACCTGGACCTTCTAGAAGAATGATATAAGGGATGATGCAAGAAGGTGACGCAATGATGATGTAAAAGTGTACATGAAGTACTAAAATTGCCCTTACCCTTTCTATTAACTTTCAAGGGCATTTTAGTCCATTCAAGGCTAAAGTTTGGCTATAAATAGAGCCTCTCCCCCTTCATTTTTGGCCATGATGAGTTTAAGAGGAAAAACTCTTGTAAATATTTTCTTGAAGATCAATTAATAGGAAACCATCTACCTAAGCTTGGATACATGGTTAGTTTTATGTTCTACCTTGTATTTTGCTTGTATTCTTGAGTTTGATGGTTGAAAAATGTGAAATCTCCTAAGTGGAGGTGCTAGCCAAAATTTATAAGAAGTAGGGGAAGATGATTTTGATGTTAAACTTAGTTAGGACACATTGATTAGAGGTTGTTTTTAGTAGATCTATGTTGAAATTGGAAAAATTGTATGATATGGTTGTTAGGTGTGGTGTTCGGCCTGGTCTAGTTATGCACCCTAAGATGTGATTTTGAGGATTCTAAGGCTTCCAATGGGTTTAAAATGGAAAATAATGTAGGGTAAACCTAAAGAACAAGCATTAGAATTAAAATTAGAATTTTTGGATTTCTTAAACCCCCTATTCGGCCAACATAGATTTTTGGTGAAGGAGTTGGATTTTCATTTATCTAGGCTCATATTTAGATTCTTTGGGCAAAATTGTGTAGGATTGGCCTAAGAGAACAATTTTTACAAAGATAGAACATTAATCTAAAATGTTAAGAGAAAAGGTTAAGTTCAAGAAAGCTAGTCTTGAACTTTATGTAATCTCTTGGTCCTAATAGATTGTGTGATCATTAGGGCTATGTTTATGACCTTGGAACATTCAAAAAGATGTTTGATGATGTTGACCAAAGGCCCATATGGTTGAGAAGTCAAGAGAGTTAAAGGAAAAGTAAGAGGAAAGATTGAAGTACAAGGTAGTGAACTTACTCCTTATGTGCTTGATGTGGTGTGCTTGGTGTGGTATGCTTATGTGTTGGTTTGTATTTGTTGACTATATGATGTTGTGACATGATGATTGTTGCTGAAAATACTGTTCTTAATATGTTTTCATGGCCATGCATTTTTTTAATACCAACTACCAAGCATAAAGCATGATGCCATGTCACTAGTTAACATAAGTTTATGTAAAAATTACATACCATACATTAGCATCCATCTTGTGCATGTATATGATAATATTTGCTATTGAGATTCACTTAAATCTCACCCCTCCTTAACCAACCATTTAGGTCAATTAATGATGGGCAATAATGGCATGAGAAGGAAGGAGAAGAAGGCAGAGAATTATTAATGTTAATGAATGAAGTTAATGTTCAATGTATAATCTCCTATTTTGTAATTTATGTTTATGGATGCCAATGATGCGATGTATTTAATTATAATATTTATGGCATTAATAGAAATATATGAGAATGAACAAGAAAGAGTAAGCCTAAGTTATGCATGCCAAAGTAATAAAAAGAATTAAAGCAAGAATTGTTTAAGGGATAAAACATAGGTCTTAAAGCAGTCAGATTTTAGCTCTAGTTTGACCTATCAAATAAATGAGTTAAGCCACAAAATTTGTCAAGCATCTAGTACACATCCCAAGCTTTAAAATAAGAGGTAGATCATCTTAATTGGATGTGCATACTAAGAGATTCAAATTTCCAAAGTTGAGGTAAGAAATCTGGAAGTTCCAGTATTTACCAAATAAACAGTAAAGTTTAATAAATAAATTGTATGAATTGGGGAAGGATAAGTCTATTTTGATATTTTTTCCTTAAATAGCATTAAAAGAGCTTTGAGTAAAATTTTGGACCACCTTAATACAATTTTTATAGAATTAGTTATGAATTTTTTAAGTTGGACTTGTAATCTGAAATTTAAACAGTGTATAATAACCCAAGTAATTATGTACAAATTTTCAATCCACAAGCTTCTTTTGTGATCTGCTTGAACCGTAATGCTTACAACCTGTACTCTGAGGGGTATAAGTTAGGACGTTACATTTTGGTATTAGAGCAAAAGTTTTAGCAAGTGTTTAAACAGAACAGAAGTTCTGGTAAAGATTCTAACCAAGGTATAAGTAGAGTATTGGTTCAAGCAAAGCCCAGTATGAGAGAAAACCTATGTAGGAAAATAACAGGTTACTAGGATTGGTCCAGCTGAGATTAAGAGATTGAGGTGTTTTCTCCAAGAGAAATAGACATAGAGGAGAAGTAAGGAATGAGAGAGAGTAACCTGAGAGATAGGCAGTCGCTGCCAAGAGACTCCCCCTTAGGAGAGGAAGGTTGAGCTGAGAGAGCTTGACTGGGGAATGAGTCAAAGTCAAAAGATGTTCCTAGAGGGTAATAGCTAAGAGTATGGTAAACCAGGAAGGGATAGGAGTCTAAACCCTAACAAGGAAGCAAGATGACAACCTAAGCCTCGGGTGATTGATTAAAGGTGCTTGACTGGAATACCACATAGCAGAAATGTTTTAGTGATTGATGCCTACTGTGTAATATGGTCACTTTATGATTAGTGTATGACTATAGAAATGAATGGTTAAAGATACAGTGAGCCAGTCAGAGGTATGAGTCAATGTCCTAGCAAGGGAACCGAGTGGCAACCTAAACCTTAATTAATCAAATGTGACCTCAATAGAGGCAAGATAATAGGATAAGATGCTTGAGGTTCATTCAAATCCCTGAATAGAGGTAAAAATCCCTAAGAGATAGTAAACCAAGGGGGATAAAGATTAGATGATGTTGAATAAAGAATGCACGATGACTTAGATGCCTAACCTATATACCACACAGCAAGGTGATTAAATGTTTGTTATGTGATGTGATGGGGGTATGGTGATTAGTACCTGACCATAAGAATGATTGGTCAAGAGGTAAAGAAAGCTAGAAAGAGTAAAGTAAAGCAAGATCCCTTTTGAGGATAGAGATAAATGGAAATAAATGAAAACATTATAGTTGATGGTTGCACTGGGAACTGATACACAAGGAAAGATAAGCAAATTCCTAATGATACCTAGAGCTTGTTGATGTTTGGATATGTCATAATGTCAGGGAATAAATAGTACTCTTTTATGTCCATAAGGCATTCAAGAGCAAGCAACCATAGCACTCAGGCCATTAAGGAATTTAAGAGATGAGATTCTTATAGATAGATGCCACTGCCTATGTGATTGAGTAATTTAGTAGAGAGGCTCCCTTTGATAGGGATGTAGTATTTGAGGAATGTACCCTGGTAAAGATTGCATATGAGGAAAGTCTTGACTATGAAGTACCTCTCTAAGATTAGATGTGGTCCTCCATGATAGAGTTAATGATGCTCTTAAAGGAGCAAGCTATTCTCAGCAGAGATTACAGAGAAATAGCTAGATGGAGTTGATTGTGATATATCCTCCATCAGTGGTACTGGAAATGGTAGGCAGACAATTGTTCTGGCACGAGCAATGCATTCACCCACAAGGATAAATCCTCCCATAAGGATAAAGAGAAGTAGCTAAGGTAAGGCATGGGATGGACCTTACCCTAAGGAGAGTGAAACTAGTTATGAAAACAGAAGTGTGATATGCAAACAGATGCTCCTCGAGCTTAACTGGGTAATACAAGATAGTGAAGGATAATAAGAATATGATGATGTAAGTCCTCTCTCGATGCTGTCCGAAGTATTAAGAGATAGCAAGAACTATAGAGTCCTAAGACAAGGCAGACTGGCATGGATATGATGGCAAGTTAATAGGCTCTAAAGACAAGCCAAGGCCTAGGGATTCGAGAGGCACAATGAAGGGAAAGTAGCCTATGGAAGCTAAAACTGAGGGCCAAGGAAATATGAAAAGGCTAAGAATTCCATGAGTTAATGGAAAGGATTGAGTAAGGCCTAAGAAGACAATAATGGTATTTGTGATCAGTCTTGGAGAATAATCAATCAAGTTACTAGTTGAGTAGAGGTGACGTATTTTATTACTCAGTCCTGTGATCTAAAGTCTCCCAAGGATGCAAAGATGGGTTGAGTCGAGGGAAATTCCAAGGTCACGGTGGATCCCGAAGAGGTTACAGCAGAGCGCAGTAGCTCCCGAGGTCATGGTAGACTAAGCCTAAGAGAAAGTGGCTGAGCTGTAAGAGTAAGAGTACAGTACCTCTTTAGGAAGATGATGACCAAGGATGAGTTTAAGATACAAAAATCTCCTTGAGTGGTAGAACAATATAGAGGGAGTACCCTTGACTTGTTTCTAGACACCTTTATTATTGATTGGACTGAGCTCAATTCTGTTCTAGTCAATGAAGGAAAGTAAGGAAAGTAAGAGTTAGGGGAATCACAGGCTGTAAGTCCTAAATGGTACGTATTCAGGTAAGCTAAATGCGAAATGAGAAAGGAAAAGAAAGGGGACATGCCCTTAAAGTAAAGAGGAATGGAAGGGTATACCAAAAAGAACAGATAAAGGCGGTATTAAAAGAACCCAAAATGTCTGGTATAGTAAAATACCATGAAGACAGGCACACTATCGTGGCATTATTATGAAAGAATAGGCCTGAAGTATAGGAAGAATGCAAGCATTGATGACAAAATGCTTAAAAGCAAAGGCCATACTCATGTAAATGACAGAAAAGTATAGAATGACAAGTTATGTAAGTATGAATTCCAGGATTGAAACTTGACAATGAGGTATAATGAAAAGTTTAAGAGGCTAAAGTTGAGTATAAGCGGGGATATTTTCCTCAGTTAACCTTTCATTAAGGGTAAGAATAGAGGTTTAACCCGGAATTTTGAGGACGAAATTCTTTTGAGAGGGGAGAATTGTAACATCCCAACTTTTAGGCCTAGAAGTACCAGACATAGCCTGAATTGGATATACTACTAGTTCCCTTTTAGCAAAGGTCCCAAACATAAGAAAGGAAGTTAAAGCAGTTTCAGGGACTAAACTGCAAAGTAAAAGTTTTTAGGGGCCAAAGTGTAATTAAAGATAGAAGTTCCAGTAAAGTCTCAAAGGCCCAAAAAGAGAAAAGGGGCTAAAGTCATGCCAAAAGTTATGTTAGAAGACTCAACGAGATGGTTTTATGAGGTTGAGCACAAGTAGGGGTAAAATCGTAAATCTAGAAAGGTACAGACCAATAGGGGTAAAAATGGAAAGTACACAAAAAAATCTCAAAAAATGAGAAATAATATTCTAAGACTCTTTTGTGAAGAAAAATAACGAAAATACCCATGAGACAGCTTAAATAGAATTTATAAGATTATGGTTGGTAAAAAGTACGCCAATTGAGATAATTATTTAAAGTAGCAAGAGACCTAAAAATGTATGCAAAAAAATGAGGTTAAATAGTTACAAGATTGTACTAATTTATAAAGTTAGTCCCATAATCAGAAAACCAGTGGAATGACTTTAATAAAATAAAAAGCCGATTATGCTGATAAAAGGACATTTTAGTAAATGATTTTTATGCAAGGCTTAAAGGAAGTGTTATGGCCTAAGAAAATTCATATTTGTGAAGAGAAATAACGAAAATACCCATGAGACAGCTTAAATAGAATTTATAAGATTATGGTTGGTAAAAAGTACGCCAATTGAGATAATTATTTAAAGTAGCAAGAGACCTAAAAATGTATGCAAAAAAATAAGGTTAAGTAGTTACAAGATTGTACTAATTTATAAAGTTAGTCCCATAATCAGAAGGCCAGTGGAATGACTTTAATAAAATAAAAAGTCGATTATGCTGATAAAAGAACATTTTAGTAAATGATTTTTATGTAAGGTTTAAAGGAAGTGTTATAGCCTAAGAAAACTCATAGATATTTTCAAGAATTAAAGGGAATTTATTTAGTAGATGGGAGGATTTTCTGAGCTTCAAAAGGTTATCAAGAAAGCCGGATAAATGTGAGCCAGGTAAATTAGGAGGAAACTTGGAGATTAAGTTTTGATCTAATGGCTAAGATTCAATCTCCCTTCTCTTCCACTAGATTCTTGACACCTGGACCTTCTAGAAGAATGATGTAAGGGATGATGCAAGAAGGTGATGCAATGATGATGTAAAAATGAACTTAAAGTATCAAAATTGCCCTTACCCTTCCAAGGGCATTTTAGTCCATTTAAGGCCAAAGTTTGGCTATAAATAGAACCTCTCCCCTCCTTATTTTTCACCAAGATGAGTTTAAGAGGGGAAACTCTTGTAAAATATTTTCTTGAAGATCAATCAAGAGGAAAGCATCTACCTAAGCTTAGATAGAAGGTTAGTTTTATGTTCTACCTTGTTTTTTTGCTTTCTATTCTTAAGTTTGATGGTTGAAAAATGTGGAATCCCCTAAGGGGAGGTGCTGGCCAAAATTTATAAGAAGTAGGAGAGGATGATTTTGATGTTAAACTTAGTTAGAACACATTGATTAGAGGTTGTTTCAAGTGGATTTATGTTGAAATTGGAAAAATTGTATGATATGGTTGTAAAGTATAGTGCTTGGTCAAGTCTGGTTGTGCACCCTAGGATGTGATTTTTGTAACATCCTTCCTTTAAGCCCTCATAGTGCACCTTTAAAAGTGTTGTGGTTCAAGCGATTCACGAAACAAGCTTGTAAGTTAAAAATTTGCAATTAGTTCTCTGTTATTGTTCACTGGTTAAATTCTAGATTTTTAGTCCACCTTTGAAAAATCATAACTAATTGTAGAAAAATTGTATTGAGGTGATTCAAAATTTTATTTGAAGCTCTTTCAATTCTCTATAGGAAAAAAATATAATACTGAGCTTAACCCTTGCCAATTCGTACGGTTTATTCATTGAAATTTACTATTCATTTAGTCAAAACTGTACGTTCTAGTTTTTCTACCCTAAATTTGATCAAACATAACTCTTAGCACACATATCTATTTTAGGTGGTCTACTATTTGTTTCAAAGCTCAGGATGTGTACTTTAACCATACCAAATTTTATGGGCAGAATCAATTGTTTGCCTCACCTCTACTCTATCACTAATTCATGGCTCCTTTAGGGATGCTTTATCTCCCTAACTTGTATTAATAATTCATGATTAATTCCTTTTATTGCATAATCTCATTCCATCAATCCATAAACTATTCCCATACATTATCATAATCAATTAGACATGCCATCATCATGATTTAACATCACATAACATTAATAGCATATTGATATCATACATGAACATACAAATTATAAAACACAATCCAATAAATTTTCTCAATTCTTTTTCTCTTTCCTCGCTTCCACTTCATGCATCCTTTGCTTGATCATTATCACCAATTGTGGTTGGTTAAGAGAGGGTGAGATTTGGGAGAATCTCAGTAGCAAACATTACCATCAATGCATGCAAGATGGATGTAAGTATGTGACATGCTTACTTGATAAAACTCATGCGTACTTATAAGATATTCTCATGCTTAATGTTTCCTACTAACATGCATAGCCAAGGAAAACATCATTGAAATAAAATATCATACAAGCATCACCATCTCATAACATCATCCAATCACATAATGCACATCAAGCATACAAGAAAGGTAAGTTCACTACTTTGTATCCTTAAGCTTTCTTCTTGCCCCTATTGGCTTTCAACAATTAAGGTTGCTTGTTCAACCTTTGCCATTCATTTTTCTTGATATTTCATGGCCCTAAATGCACTAACACATTATTTCTATTCATTCATTAGAACCATGGTAATCAACAACATCAATACTTTGTTTTCTTTGATCTATATTGACTTCTAACTTTTGAGTTTGCTTTCGAACCTTTCTAAAATTAATTCCATATGCTATTCCCACATAGTTTTGCATATAAAATCTATTTCTCAGCTTAAACTAATCAAAATCAAACTCTTTCCTCATGAACTAGCCCTAACTGAAATATTACTTAAGTTACATAGTCATGAAATTCAACAAATTTCAACATAAAACCACTTGATTCTTGTTCCTTTTAAGCCCTTAAACATTATTCTTACATCAATTTCATCTTCCATTATTCTTAAGTATTTCATGCAGCATTCCCTCTTAGGGTTTCAAGCTCCCAAAAATGATTAAAATCTATAACTAAGGTCAACAACAACAAGAGTAGTGAAAACTACATCAAAAACTATGAACATACCTTGTTTTAGAGTTTTATCTTACATAGGATCACTTGATCTTTCTCTCTCTAGAATTCATTTTGCAAGAGTTTTCCCATGGTTTCCTTGAGCTTGGACAATAATGAGGGGAGGGGAGGGGAGGAGAGGGCGTATTTATAGAGTTTATGAACAAATCTTGGCCATTGATCTTAAAATTGCAAGATTAAATCTTGGTCATCCATTTTTTCCTCTTTGTATAGTGACAAGTGTCCTCATGACATCATGCTTACTTCACCATGCTTACATCATCAAGCCACATACCTTTAATCCAACCATACACGTGTCTTGCATCTGACCACACACATGTCTTGCATTTAACCGTACACATGTCTCTTTCATCTTACCATATACTTGTCTTTTATCTAATCATACACTTGTCTCTTCCATGTCCTCTCATCATTTTGACATTAAAATAGAAAGGAAATTAATATAAAATTTTTGCAAAATACATCCCTTCGGCATTCTTCCATCTCTTTTGCCATTCTGCCCCGCATCGAGTACTTTTCTAGGTCCTGACTTACCTGGGACCACTGGGGACATGTTATAGCACTATTTCTCACAACAAATAAATTCACATGGCATTATATAACATGCCTAAAAGGAAGTGATGCTCTCCCTTGTTCTTCCACTAAAATAAAATAAAATAATTAGTAATATTTATTTCGGAGTAAACTTGACCAAATTCTTTCTACCAGTCCATGACTTTGAGAATTTTTTCCTCCGGTACTAATATTATTTATTCACATGGGGAATTTTTTAAATTTT